>NC_046163.1:93931543-93979621 GCF_011064425.1 Rattus rattus
GGAAACTTATCTTTGCAACAGACAGAGACCACTATATAGAAAACCACAACTAATCAATATACATAATAGTTGAGACCAGTTCTACTGGATACATTTACAAAACACTTTCATATCTGAAACTCAGGGAACATTGAAGAAGATTGGACACAAAGAGAATAAAAGAAAGGAGATCAGGTTGTTTGGTGTTTGAGTACTTCTTGTAGTATCAAAATCTGTAGTCATAAAGTATCACCAACAAAATTACCAATTCATGATCTGAAAAGAATTTTAAGAAATAACCTGCCAAACTAAATGAAAAAGTCCACAAAGTCTCAACCTAGAAGAGAGAAGATAGTTGAAGAAAGCAGGGAGAGAGAGTAACAGCCCAGGGATGAACATATCAATTGCTTTTACAGTACAAAAGGGTTAGCAATGAAAAAAAAATACACACACACACACACACACACACACACATATATATATATATATGCATATCAGAATTAGCTAGGTCAGTGTTCTTGAAAAAAAAAAGACATATTCAGAGTCAGTGGAAAAAAAATAAAAGACTCAAAGGCAATTGTGTGGTAAAGGCAAATCCTAGCCTGTATTCTGCTGAGATGTCTTTTTCAGACTTGTCTCTCTCATTTAGTGTTCTACTCTGCTCCCCTGACAGTTTTTTCTTGCTATTCTAAAAACTATGCTTGAGAAAACGAGCTTTCTGCTTGAGACAGCTCTCTCTACTAGAAAACTTCTGAAAATACTTTACATAGCTTATGGGTTTTTTTAGTATAAAAAATTCTGAATCTTCTGATAAAGTCAAAATCCTGTTAGAAAAATCTTAAAATTACGTCTTGGGTTTCCCAATGAAAATCAGAAAAACAAATAAATATCTAAAAGGGCTGGGTTGGCTCTTCAGCTTTCTCTCTATAGCTATTTTAAGTCCGAATTCCTCAGCCTCACTCAATTCGGGAGGGAGCAGCGGCTTGCACAATTAGGGAGGGAGCGGTGCCCAAGAACGACAAGAGACTGTGTACAATGCCAAGGCAACAAGCTGTATTCGGGCAGAGCTCTGGACCAATACACACCTCACGCAGGAGGCAGAGGGATTGGTCCCGAATCACAAAAGCACAGAGTTTATATAGGGTTTTTGAGAAGGAGGGGGAAAAGGATGGCTGGGCAATACATGATTGGTGCCTGTGCTTATTCAAACTTAAGCTGGTCTTGAGCGGGCAGAAGAGATATCTGGGGTCCCACAGATGTTCTTTGTGGCTTTTCTCGGAACAATGGATACAGGGTGGAGGAGGTCGTTTTTCTCCGGACTCACCCCTGTAGGACAGCTATCTAATCTTATGGCCTCAGAGATCCTGGGACACAAACCTCCCGGTGGATGAGTTATGTCAGAATTAATTTGTACAGGCTGAAAGCTAAGTTCAGGCCTTGAGTGGATGGGCGACAGGGATGAATTTTTGAACAACATTTCAGCTGGTACAAAATATTCTAAAAGAGCTGGATCTGCTCTCTAAGCAATTCTTGGTATTTCTGAAATTCTTCTAGAAACAATTCTAAAAGCGCCATGTTGGTTCTCCATAAATTTTTTGACTAAAACCAGAAATCCTGTTAGAAAAAAATTCTTGAAGAGTTGTTTTCACCATAGAGAGATCACTTGATAGTTCCACTCTTAATAGTGAAAAACTCTGAAGAACTGATTTTGCTTTCTTCTAGTTAATCTCATGCAGACCAAACACTAGCTCATTATTTACATATCAATTCAGCTATTTATCTCAGGTAACCTTTTAGTAATCCTGTGAATCAACCTCTGGTGATCTGATCCTTTTGATTCTTAGGAAAAAAGAATCACTTTTTTGTTTGTGGTTATTTTTCTTCTATTAATATTTTTATTCATTTACATTTTAAATGATATCCTCCTCCCATTTATCCCTTTACAAACTTCTCATTACACCCTGCCTCTCCACATTCCCTTTTGTCACTATGAGGGTGATCCTCCACCCACTTAGCCACTCAAACCTCACTGCTTTAGTATCCACCTATGTTTTGGCATCAAGTCTTCACAGGAACAAAGGTCGCCTCTCCCATTGATATCAGATAAGGCCATCTTCTGGTACATATCTGTCTGGAGCCCTAGATCCTTCCATGTTTACTCTTTGGTTGATGGTTTGGTCCCTGTGAGCTATGTGTGGTTCACTAACTTGATATTGTTCTTCCTATGAGGGTTGTAATCCCTGTCAGTTCTTTCAGTTCTTTTCCAAATTCTTTCACTGGGGAAGCAGGTTCAGTCAGATGCTTGGCCCTGAGTATCTGCATCTGTATTGATTAAATGCTGGTAGAAACTCTCAGAGAACAGCCATACAAGTCTCCTGTCAGCAAGTGCTTCTTCTTGTCATCAGCAATAATGTCAGGGTTTGGGGTCAGCAGATGAGAAATATCTGCAGGTGGGGCAGTCTCTGGATGGCCATTTCTTCAATTTTAGTTACATTTTTGTTCCTGTATTTCCTTTGGACATGAACATTTCTTTATTTAAAAAAATTAAGATTGATTGGTGGCCTCATCCCTCAACTGCAGGCTTTGCCTATCTAATGGAGGTGGCCTCTATAGGTACTTTCTTTGTTGGGTATTTCTGCTAATGTCATCCCCATTAGGTCATGTAAGCCTCTTGATTACCTGGTGTTTGGGACTATGTATTGGCTAGCCCCAGTTTCTCTTTTGCCATTGATTCATATTTCTATTCAAATACCTGGCCCGCTAAAATTCTTTCCTGCTTCTTTTCATACCTGACCCCTCCCCATTTTTCCCTCCCCTCCTACATCTTTACCAGGTTCTTACATACTGAGAATATTTTGTACCCTCTTCTATGTACTAATTAAGTATCTACATAGTGGTCTTTCATCCTCCTAGGTTTCATATGGCCTGAGGGTTATATTATGGCCATTATGCTCTTTGGGGGTAATATCTACTTATCAGTGAGGACATAACCTGTGTGTTATTTTGTATCTTGGTTACCACATTCAGGATGATACTTTTTAGTTCCATCTATTCGCCTGCAAATTTCATGAAGCCATTATTTTTAACAGGTGAATAGCACTCCACTGTGTAAATGTACCACATTTTCTGTATCCAGTCCTCTGTTGAAGGACCTCTGAGTTCTTTCCAGGTTGTGACTATTATAAATATGACAGTTATGAACAGTGGAGCATGTGTCCTTGTTATATGTTGGAGCATCCTTTGGGTATATGCCCAGGAGTGGTATATCAGGATTCTCAGGTAGTAGTATGTACAAATTTCTGAGGAAACGTTAGACTGATTTCCAGATTGGTCATATCAAAATTGGAGGAGTGTTCCTCTTTCACCACATCCTCTATTGCATCTGCTGTCACCTGAGTTTTTGATCTTAGCCATTCTGACTAGTGTGAGGTAGAATCTAAGGGTCATTTTTATTTGCATTCCCCTGATGACTGAGGATGTTGAATACCTCTTAAGTACATCTCATCAACTATGGATTCATCAGATGAGAATTCTTTGTTTAGCTATTTACGGACCCCCATGGGTTCCCTCAGGGTTTAATCCCTGCTGAGCCTTGCAGATGCAAGTGAAAGCCATTATTCTTTTTTTCCCCATCTTTATTAACTTGAGTATTTCATATTTACATTTTGATTGTTATTCCCTTTCATGGTTTCCAGGCCAACATCCACCTAGCACCTCCCCCTCCCCTTCTAATGGGTGTTTCACTCCCCATTCTCCCCTCATTACCGCCCTCCCCCCAACAACCACATTTACTGGGGGTTCAGTCTTGGCAGGAACAAGACCTTCCCCTTCCACTGGTGCTCTTACTAGGCTATTCATTGTTACCTATGGAGTTGGAGCCCAGGGTCAGTCCATGTATAGTCTTTGGGTAGTGGCTTAGTATCTGGAAGCTCCAGTTGGAGGTCATTGTTGTTCATATGAGGTCTCGAGCCCCTTCAAGCTCTTTCAGTCTTTTCTCTGATTCCTTTAATGGGGGTCCCGTTCTCAGTTCAGTGGTTTGCTGCTGGCATTCATGTATTTGCTGTTCTGGCTGTGTCTCTCAGGAGAGATCTACATCCGGTTCCTCTCATCCTGCACTTCTTTGCCTCATCGATCTTAACTAGTTTGGTGGTTGTACATGTATGGGCCATGTGTGGGGTCTGGGGCAGGCTGTGAATGGGTGTTCCTTCTGCCTCTGTTCTAAACTTTGCCTCCCTATTCCCTCCCAAGGGTAATCTTGCTCTCCTTTTAAAGAAGGAGTGAAGCATTCAAATTTTGGTCATCCTTCTTGAAATTCATGTGTTCGGTGGATCTAGGGTAATTCAAGCATTTGGGCAAATATGCACTTATCAATGAGTGCATACCATGTGTGTTTTTCTGTGATTGGATTACCTCACTCAGGATGATATTTTCCAGTTCCATCCATTTGCCTATGAATTTCATAAAGTCATTGCTTTTGATAGCTAAGGAATATTCCATTGTGTAGATGTCCCACATTTTCTGTATCCATTCCTCTGCTGAAGGGCATCTGGGTTCTTTCCAGCTTCTGGAGGAGCCATTTGTTGATTTGCACTGGTTTTTTGTTCAGGAAATTTTCCCCAGTGACCCAGTGTTCGAGGCTCTTCCCCACTCTTTCTTCTAATGGTTTGAGTGTATCTGGTTTGATGTGGAGGTTCTTTTTCAACTTGGACTTAAGCTTTGTACATGGTGATAAGAAGGGATCAATTTACATTCTTCTACATGCTGACCTCCAGTTGAACCAGCACCATTTATTGAAAAAGCTATCTTTCTTCCGTTCGATGGTTTTAGCTCCTTTGTCTAAGATAAAGTGACAGTAAGTGTGTGGGTTCATTTCTGTGTCTTCAATTGTATTTCACTGATCTATCTGCCTGTCTCTGTACCAATATTGTACAGCTATTATAACTATTGCTCTGTAATACAGCTTGAAGTCCGGGATGGTGATTTCCCCAGTTCTTTTATTGTTAAGTATAGTTTTCGATACCCTAGGTTTTTTGTTATTCCAAATGAATATGCAAATTGCTCTTTCTCTCTCTATAAAGAATTTAGTAGGTATTTTGATGAGAATTGCTTTGAATCTGTAGATTGCTTTTGGCAAAATTCCCAGCTTTACTATATTGATCCTGCCAATCTTTCCATCTTCTGAGAGCTTCCTCAATGTCTTTCTTCAGAGACTTGAAGTTCTTGTCATACAGATCTTTTACTTGCTTGATTAAAGTAACACCAAGATATTTTATATTATTCGGGACTATTGTGAAGGGTGTCATTTCCCTAATTTCTTTCTCATCCTGTTTATCCTTTGAGTACAGGAAGTCTACATTTTGAGTTAATTTTATACCCCAACACTTTGCTGAAGTTTCTCAGGTTAAGTAGTTCTCTGGTGGAACTTTTTGGGTCACTTAAGTACACTATCATATCATCTGAAAATAGTGATAATTTGATTTCTTCCCTCCCTATTCATATCCCTTTGACCTCCTTTCATTGCCTGATTGTTCTGGCTTGGACTTCGAGTATTATATTGAATGAGTAGAGAAAGAGTGGGCAGCTGTGTCTAGTCCCTCATTTTAGTGGGATTACTTCAAGTTTCTGACCATTTAGTTTAATGTTAGCTACTGGTTTGCTGTATATTGCTTTTACTGTGTTTCGATAAGGGCCTTGAATTCCTGATCTTTCCAGGACTTTTATCATGAAGAGATGTTGAATTTTGTCAAATGCTTTCTCAGCATCTAATGAGATGATCATGTGGTTGTTATGTCTGAGTTTGTTTGTATAGTGGATTACGTTGATGGATTTCTGTATATTGAACCATCCCTGTATCCGTGGGATGAAGCCTACTTGATCACGAAGGATGATCGTTTTGATGTGTTCTCAGATTCTGTTTTCAAGAATATTATTTAGCATTTTTGCATCAATATTCATAAAGGAAATTGATCTGAAGTTCTCTTTCATTGCTGGGTCTTTGTGTGGTTTCAGTAAAAGAGTAATTATGGCTTCATAGAAGGAATTTGGTAGTGTTTTTTCTGTTTCTATTTTGTGGAAGAGTTTGGACAGTATTGGTATGATGTCTTCTATGAAGGTCTGATAGAATTCTACACTAAACCCATCTGGTCCTAGGATCTTTTTGGTTGGGAGATTTTTAATAACTGCTTCTATTTCTTTAGGAGTTATGGGTTTGTTTAGATGTTTTATTTGTTCCTAATTTAACTTTGGTACCTGGTATCTATCTAGAAAATTGTCCATTTCCTCCAGACTTTCCAGTTTCATTGAATTTAGGCTTTCTATTAGATGAGTGAATTACATTTCATTTATTGCAAATGCCATGTTGCTCTGTCTCTTAAAACATCATTTCTCCCTCTCTCATGACTCCTGGTCAGAAGTGGTATTGTCAAGAAAAGGGTATATATCTCTGCATCCATACTCTTTTCAAGCCTGACTTGATTCCACAATTATACTTTGAGTATGTACTCTATATTCAGTAGTCGAAGGCTAAGTGTATATAAGCGAATAGAAGAAATGTCCCCTCATGGAACTTAGAAATAACAAAAAGTAAGCAAAAACAATAAATGTGAAAATATGTTTTCTTTTTGTATGATGTTAGAAAGAGAAAGGGTTCTGGTAGGGAAGGTGTGAGAAGGCAGAAAAACTGGTTAGTCTCAGAAGTACAGAGATGAATGATGCTACAAAATACCTAAGACTTAGTGGGATAGATGAGCTCTAATTCTCTGAGTCATGACTGAGTTGTTCAAGAAACATTATTGGAATAGAGCAGATGATATTAACATTAACTCTGAGAGTTGGAGGAAGAATTCCAGATGCTGACTTTAATAGTCATTATTACCATTATTATAATGGAAGGCCAGAGTTCTGGTTACACTGGAATATCAATGAACCATGTATATTTAATTGCAAGTAATTTATTTTTTAAAGGCACTATAGAGCACACACAAAAGGTCTATGTAAATTAATGATCGTGGTACATAATGATCTGTTCATTTATCCATCTATATGTATATATGTACATATTTGTATATATAGAATATATATGAAATTATTATACCAAGGAACATTTAAAATTAAGTTACTAAAATCATCAATAAACATATAATTTCTGCTTTTGTCTAGTAACTTATTCCATGAAATATTTCCATCTGTGTGTGTGTGTGTGTGTGAATATATATATATATATATATATATATATATATATATATATATATGAAGGAATATGGAAAAATTGCAAAGCAAGACAAATTGTACCCTGTAAAATATTGCATATTTATGAGAATATAAAGTACACACTGAAATACATGCTGAGGGAAATGTATGAGAATGAATTTGTTCCATATGCAGTTAATTTAGTATTTCATTGAAAATGATAATTTCTGAGAAAAGTTCAATGAATGCTCTATTAATATGGATAATATAACACAAGTAGATTCAGATAGAATCAAGTTTTCAATCATTAGGACAATTATTTAAATTTGAACTTTTTCAATATTCTAAAACGTTCTGGCTTGCTTTTTTCTAAAAGTGCTTAGTATTTTTTAAAAATATTAAAAGAACTGTATATAACTTTTCCTTTAATACTAAATAATTTTCAAAAAAGATTAAAATGTACTTATATTTAATTTTCTCTATTTCAAGCCAGTTCAAATTTCAGAGAATCTCAAATAGTCTGCTAAAATTTTCAATATTCTTATACAATTTGTAAATATTTGGTTTTGGATCTCAAAGTGGACAGTGAGACTGCCTTTGGCTAACTGATTTGTTAGAAGAGTTATTAACATCATAGACAGACCATCACTGGCAGAGGGTGGGGGGCCATGAGGAGAATTCAAGCACAAATGGCATAGACAGACTGACATTTAAGTCTCAGAAGAAGGTAATATTTTTATACCCTGTGGTTGATGAGTAGTCCACAGCATCTTGTAGCCTGGTTGTTTCTCATTTGTAGGAAAGAGTGGGAAAGAACAGAATCTGTGGAACAATGTTAACTCTGGGGAGAAATGCTCCACTATCTTCTACTTTAAGTTGGACTTCCTGAGGTCTGTATTTTTTTTTTTTAAGAACTGAGAAAGTCCTTGCCATTCTCCTAGAATCCTAGCAACTAGGGAGTCACCTAGCTGGGTAGAGATTCACAGACCCCTCTCAGAAGAAGACTTCCTGTTTGTTTTATGGCAGCAATTAGTAAGAGTCTACTGCCGTTTGGCTTTTGTTCTTTAGCCTGTGGTGAAAAACCAGACTAACTCAGTCCCCCAGGATCCAAAGATATAGGAAACCCCACGCAGCCAAGGGCATGGGTCTGTTCCAGGCTGAACCAGCTCCCTGCGCAAACCTTGAGCACTGGCTCCATACCCACTCCCACAACAACCAGAAGAAGCCGGAAACCTAGGTGGTCTGAAACACCCAGGATCATATCACAAGATCACAGAGGAAGGTCAACTGCCAGGAGATCAGATACAAACAGGAGCATCGGAGCTCTCACACACTCAAGATCACATTTGGGGCCAAAACATCATTCTGAACACCCAGAATAACTGGGACCTCCACAGGAACCAGGGAAACACAAACTCCCGCTCAGCCAGAGGCACAGGTTCCTACCAGCTTGCACCAGTGGTCTTTGCAAAACTAAGGCTCTAGATCCTCACCCACTCCTGACATACCCTAAGAAAGCTTGACTACCAGGACCTTTGATGATTATAGAGGACTTTAAGGAGGACATAAATAATTCCCTTAAACAAATATATGATAACATGGTTAAACAGGTAGAAGGTCTTAAAGGAGAAACACAAAATTTCCTTAAAGAATTACAGGAATGGACAGCAGAATAGGTGAAGAATTGAACAAAATCATCCAGCATGTAAAAATGGAAATAAAACAAATAAAGAAATCACAAAGAAAGACAACCCTGGAGATAGAAAACCTGGGAAAAAAGACCAAGAGATCAGCATGAATAGCAGAATACAAGAGAGAGAAGAGAGAATCTCAGGGTCAGAAAATACCAAAGAAAACACTGAAATACCAGTCAAGAAAATGCAAAATTCAAAAAGTTTAATCCACAACATACATGAAATCTAGGAAACAATGAGAACCTAAGGATGATAGTTATAGAAGAGAGGAACGAATCCCAACATAAAGGGTCAGAAAATATCTTCAACAAAATTTTAAGAGAAAACTTCCATATTCTAAAGAAAGGGATACCTGTGAATATACATAAAACCTAGAGAACTCTAAAGAGACTGAACCAGAAAAGAAACTCCTTCTGTTACATAATAATCAAAACATCAAATGCACAAAACAAAGAGAGAATATTAAAAGCATTAAGGAAAAAAGGCAAGTAACATATAGTGGCAGATATATCAGTATTACACCAGACATCTCACCAGAGATTATGAAAACCAGAAGATCATGGACAGATGTCATACAGACCCTAAGAGAACACAAATGCCAACCCAGGCTACTATATCCAGCAAAAATCTCAATTAATGTAGATGAAGAAACCAAGATATTCCATGACAAAACCAAATTTATACAATACTTTCCACAAATCCAGCCCTACAAAGGATAATAAATGAAAAACTCTAACACAAGGAGGGAAACTACCTCATAGAAAAACAAAACAAAACAAAAGAAAAAAAACAAAAACAAAATAAACAACCCCCCCCAAAAAATTAGAGTAGCCATTCTAATATTGAATAAAATCACCTTGCAACCAAAAGTTAACAAAAAAAGATAAGAAAGGACACTTCATACCCATGAAAGACAAAATCTACCAATATGAACTATCAATTCTGAACATCTATGCTCAAAATTCAACATCATCTGCATTCATAAAAGAAACTTTACTAAGGTCAAAGTGGACAATACACCTCACATAATAATAATGGTAGTCTTCAACACCACCCTCTCAGCAGTAGACAGATCATAGAAACAGAAACTTAAGAGCGACACAGAGAAATAACAGAAGTTATGAATCAAATTGATTTAACAGATCCCTATAGAATATTTCATCCTAAAACAGAAGAATATACCTTCTTCTCAGGACTTCATGGGATCTTCTCTAAAACTGACCATATAATTGATCTCAAAACAGGCCTCCTCAGATACAAGAAGATTGAAACAATCCCATGATCCTATCAGATCACCACAGACCAAGGCTGTTCTTCAATAACAACAAAAATGATAGAGAGCTCACATAAACATGGAAGCTGAACAACGATCTACTCAATCATAACTTGGTCAAGGAAGTAACAAAGAAAGAAATTAAAGACCTTTTAGAATTTAATGAAGATGAAGACACTACCTACCAAAATTTATGGGACACAATGAAAGCATTGAAGTGTTAAGAGAAAAAAAGACATTATAACTCTAAGTGCCTTCAAGACAAAACTGGAGAGAGAATAATATAGGAGCTTGACAGCACACCTGTACTCCCTAGAACAAATATAAGCATATACACTGAAGAATATTAGATTTCAGGAAATAATCAAACTCCAGTTTAAAATAACAAAGAAGAAAAAAAAAAAAAAAAAAAAAAAGGATATCCAAACCTATTATAACTATTCTCAACAATAAAAGAATTTCTGGGAGAAGCACCATCTGACATTACATTACAATCATGATAAAAACTGTTTGGTATTTATACAGAGACAGGAAGGTAGATCAGTGGAACAGAACTGAAGACCTTAAATGAACACAGACAACTATTGTCACTTGATCTTTGACAAAGGAGATAACACCATCTAGTGGAAAAAAAACAGCATTTTCAATGAATGGTGCTGGTTAAACTGGAGGTCAGCATGTAGAAGAATGCAAATGCTTATCACCTTGTACTAAGCTAAAGTCCAAGTGGATCAAGAAGAACCTCCACATAAAACCATATACAATGATACTAATAGAAGAGAAAATGAAGAACCTTGAAAGAAATCAGCACAGGGGAAAATTTCCTGAACAGAACACCAATAGCTTATGCTCTAAGCTTATGAATCGACAAATGGGACTCATAACATTGCAAAGCTTCTCTAAGGCAAAGGACATCGTTGATCAGACAAAACGACACCAACAGATTTTGAAAAAAAGATCTTTACCAATACTATATCTTATAAAGGGCTAATATCAAATATGTAAAGATTACTCAAGAAGTTAGACTCCACAGAATAAAGTAACTCTATTAAAAATGGGATACAGAGTTAAACAGAGTTCTTAACAGATGAGTATGAAGTAGCCAAGAAGTACCTAAAGAAATGTTCAACATCCTTTGTCATCAGGAAAATGGAAATCAAAACAACCTTGAGATTCTACCTTTCATCATTCTTAATGACTAACATCAAAAACTCAGTTGACAGCAGATTCTGGCCAGTATGTGCAGAAAGAGGAATATTCCTCACTTTTGGTGGGATTGCAAACTGGTACAACGACTCTGGAAATCAACCTGTTGATAACTAAGAAAGTTGCACATAGTATCACCTTATGACCCAGTTATAATACTCCTGGGCATATACTTCCATCATGTAACTAGGACACATTTTCTGTGTTCATAGCAGACTTAATTATAATAAACAGAAACTGAAAAGAACACAGATGTCGCTCGACTGACTAATGGATACAGAAACTGTGGTTCATTTGCACAATGGAATACTACTCAGCTATTAAAAAAATTACTTCATGACAATCTTAGGTAAATAGATGGAACTAGAAAATATCCTGAGTGAGGTAAGCCAATCACAAAAGAACACACATGATACACACTCAATGATGAGTGAACATTGGCCAAGAAGCTTGGAATACCCAAGATACTATTTACAGACCACATGAAGCTCAAGAAGTAGGAAGAACAAAGTGTGAATGCTTCAGCCCTTCTTCGAAAGTGGAACTAAATACACACAGGAGGAAATACAAAGTCAAAATGTGGAGCAGAGATTTAAGGAAAGGCCATCCGGAGACTCCCACACCTGGGATTCATCCCATTATACTGTCAGCAAATCCAGACACTATTGCAGATGCCAAAAAAGTACATGGTAACAGGAACCTAACATTGCTGTCTCCTGAGAGGCTTTGCCAGAGCCTGACAAATACAGAGGCAAATGCTTGCAGCCAACAATTGGACTGAGAATAGGAGTCTCTAATGGAGGAGTTAAGGAAAGTACTGAAAGAGTTGAAATGAATCGCAACCACTTAGCAAGAACAACTATATCAACCAACCAAACACCCCAGAGCCCCCAAGGACTAAACCACCAACCAAAGAGTACATATGCAGCAACCCATTGCTCCAGTTGGATATGTAGCTGAGGATGGCTTTGTTGAGCATAAGCGGGAGGAGAGGTCCTTGTTCCTATGAAGGTTGCATTCCCCAGTGTAGGGGAATGCCAGGGCAGGGAGGAGGGAGGAAGTTGGTGAGTGGATGGAGGAGTACCCTCATATAAGAAGGTGATATGAGATGGGATAGGTGGTCGCTGTAAGGGAAACTGGGGAAGGGATAACATTTGTAATGTAAATAAGGAATATATCCAATAAAATAAAAAATGATAAAAATAAATGAGAAAACAAAAAAGTGTTTTGGCATAAATAACATAGATGCTTGGGTATGGATGATGACTTAGAGTTTTTGTTGATATCTGTAGCATGTAGTTTCAAAATTAATACAAGCTAAATCTGGTTAGACACTGGCATTAGTGGTCTAGTCCACTCCCATTGCCAACCCCAAGCTGCTGCCTTGCCCAAGTTCCCTTGGCCAGTGCATTACCAAACCTTCCAGTCAAAAAACTGAATACCAGACTAGTTCTCTGGGTTGTGATATTTCCCATCCCATCTAACACCTGTGCTTGGCCTGCAGAAAGCCAGCTACTGCTCACTAAGATCTCTTTTACCCTGTAAAATGAAAACTCTACAGACTTATAATATACTGACCAGATTTATAACAGTAAATCTCCAAACCCTAAATATTTGTGCAAAGAACATTAAACTCAATTGATATAAATACAAGCTGCACCTAGATTAAGCAAATATATCCAACACTACTCTATTGCCCATCTTTGAAATTCCTAGCTACTTGGGACTCCTCCAGGATATGTGAGTCTTATCCATGTTTATCTCCTTCTCCCTCTATCTCCCTCTTGCTCTCTCCTCCACCTTGTCTGATCTCACTCTTCTATTCTTCCTGTTTTGCCAAGATTATCCCATCTCCATGTCTTTGTCCAATGATTGTCTTCCAGCTGTCTTTATTAGCCAATCAAATAACTAAGAGATTCCACTATAGATATCTATACCCAAGAGTGGTATAGAAATCTTATACTGTAGTTTGAAACCTATATTTATTTCCATAGTAACTGATAAACTTGGAGTCTTCAGGGTCACTATTCATGAATCCCTACCAGAATTGCTAATTTCTTGTTGTTTTCTTTTCTGTTTTTGTGAGAAGAATTACTGTGACACTATGGTGAGAAAGAATACCAAGCTAATTTTTATGAAACCTCCTCTGATGGCTGAAGATATCCAATATTTTTGTTGTTATATTTGTTGGTCATCTGTATTATGTTTTTTGAGATAATTTTTAATGCACTTATATATTTATTGACTATATTGGATTTTTTGGTTTTGTATTTGTACATATATTAATAGTATTGGTTATTTTCGGTTTTCAATTTTAACTTCTTTACGTATTTTGGATATTATCGCCTGTGAAAGGATTCCTTCCAATCTATCCTTCAACTTGTCTCCTCATTATAGTGATAGATCCTTTGCAAGAACTTTCTTTTAAGTTATTATATTTTTCATTCTTTAAAACAATTTCAACTTTAAATATATTTTGATCTTATTCTTTCCTTCCCCCAAGATCCTCCTCCTCCCTAACTACCCAAAAGTAAATTCTTTTTCAAGAAAAAATAAAGTCCTCCATAAGCAAGAAAGCAGTACTATATCCAAAGACAAAATGAAAAAGAAAACCAAAAAGTAAAAAAAAAAAAAACCACAAAACTCTAACCAAATAAAATCACATGCAGGAAAACTCATATAGTCCAATTATATGTTGGCCAAACAATCTTGTTCCAAGTGATATATATATATATATATATATATATATATATATATATATATATGTATGTATATATATATATATAATCATACCATTGGACTAGACAAATTTTTCAAAATATAACAAGAGAAGTTGGGCAAGTCACACTAAATTTCATGCATGCCATTTGCTAATCTTGGGACGATTTTGTATTTATTTCTAAGGCTATTTGTCTGTACCTGTACCTGAAAGCATTCTTCCTATGCTTCCCTGTGTCAAACATTATATTATTATAATGTTTTATATGTATTATAATATTTTAATGTATTATAGTTGGTTCTTTAATCCATTTCAACTGTGTGTTTCTGTGTGGCAGCTGAAAGTTGAGTTTAGTATTTCTTTTTGTAGATAGACAGTTTCTACAAGTTCACTTGCTGTGGAGGCTGTTTCATTCACAGGACATCTCAGAAATTTCATTAGTATTGAGATGTCTATAGCTATTGCATGATCAGTTGACACATTGCCTTTTCTTCTCAATCCAAAAAGGCAGAGTTGTGCCCACACCTACTGTTCCCATATCACTTTGGCTCCTAATAAATATTCATGCATTAATCATGCTGATCTGACAAGGTATAATCTCTTTTGCCTGAAGCTACTTCTCTGTGGTTTTGACTAGTGTGCTTATAATGTATATGTTCAATACTCTGTGAGGTTATTTTGAATTTCTTCAGTCGGTACATATTTGAAACAAATTTGGATAGATTATAGGTAAAACATGGCTCAACAATAACAAGCATTGTGGCTCTTGCAGAAAACTTGAGTTTGTTTCCTACCAATAATTTCAACCAGCTTCCCAACTCTTCTAACTCCTGTTACATGAGAATCAGAAATATTTCTAACTATTCTCTTTCAAGAACGGTATTCTTTGTTCCCTCTATTATTACATTTGAGAATATTTAGTTCATTTAATTTAACATCTTTTTTTGCAAGTCCAGTATTTGTTCTACAGAACAACAATAACAACAATAAAATTCAGTCTTTGTATTATTTTCACCATTTCACAAGCTAAATTTCCTTGTTTTCTTTTGTATGCTAGTAAAACCTGAATGTTTACAATATTGTACTACACAACTCAGTGTCAGAGTCTGCTTTGTCTATGATATATTACTGTTGACTTATGAGAACTGTAACCATTAGTTGAGTTAGTCATGCTTACAAAGGCATGTTTTTCTCCAATACAAACCAGGAAATGCTTGTAAGTGATGAATCTCTGCTGATACCTCTTTAGTCAGCCTGCAATCAGGCATAGATTTCACTTAATTTTTACCTATTATAGCAAATAAATGATGAAATTGCACAGCATGCCTCTTTTAAAATCTTTCAAAAGCCCTGCTTCCTAGATAGCCATTCTAGCCTGAAGAGTTTAAAATAATGACCACCTCTGGAAAGATTGTCCAACTGAAACTATGAAGATTAAAATACTCCTTTAGATGATGTAGGTATACAATTTGACTACTGCTGCATTTGTTTGTTTGTTTTTGTTTTGTTTTGTTTTCTTTTCTTTTGTTTTTACACTCTAGATTTTATTCCTTTCCCAGTCCCTGTCCCCACTGGGGGTTGCACATCTCATACTTCCTTCCAGTCCCTTGCATCCCCCCCCCCGCCCCAGTCTCCACAAGGGAGTCCCCACCCTACCCATCCCACCAGAACTCTGAACTTCCTGGGGCCTCCAGTCTCGTGAGGATTAGTTGCATTTTCTCTGACTGAGCCCAGACCCATGAGTCCTCTGCTGCACATGTGTTGGAGGCCTCATATCAGCTGGTATATACTGCCTGGAGGGTTATCCAGTGTCTAAGGGATCTCAAGGATCCAGGATAATTGAGACTACTGGTCCTACAAGTTTGCCCTCCTCCTTAGATTTCTCTAGCTTTTACCTAATTCAAATAGAGGGGTCAGCAGTTTTTGTTCGTTGGTTGAGTGCAAATATCTGCATCTGACTTTCAGTTGCTTGTTGGGTCTTTTTGAGAGCAATCATGGTTCGTTCCTGAAGTTTGTATGTAGAAAAATGAAAATAGAACCATATTTTTCACTGTGCACAAAGCTTGAGTCCAATTGGATCAAGGACCTCAAAATAAAACCAAATACACTGAATGCAATAGAAGAAAAGTGGAAAAGACTCTTGAACTCATTGTTACAGGCAGAAATTTCCTAAACAGAGCTTCAATGGCTCAAGCTCTAGGATCAAGTATTAATAAATGGGACCTCTTGAAACTGGAAAGCTTCTGTAAGGCAAAGGACAAAGCTAATAAGACAAATTAGCAACCTACAGATTGGCAAAAAAAAAACTTTACTGTTGTATTAACTTCATTACCAACAAGGTGTGTTTACAATTACTTTTATTTCTGTGTCATTCAGTTGCTTCTTCAGGAAATGTGAGGGAGCAAGTATAGTATAGTTAATTAGTATGGGCTTGGTTTTGTAAATTTGAACCAATAAATCTAAGAGACTGTTACCAATGAATACTGAAAGGTCAGCCAACTTATCACAGTAGTGTTGTGAAGCTCACTACTTGAAAGGCCAATGCTTCAAAGTCAAGGTGACAATCATTGATGAAATTTTATTTTCACTAAGTTAGGTTTACAAATTGTTACATATTAATCCATTCACTCCTTCGAATGTATATCTACTGTATGATAAGGGTATGCCCAGGTTCTATTTTATTATTCTTCACTAAATCTCAGTATCTTAAAGAATAGTGCAAGTCACATGATATCTAAGTGTTTTTCTACAAATTTTTTTAAAGTGTCAGACAACATAAATATCAAATAAGGAAAAGGACATGGCTCTTGTTAATTTGACTATAAGGCAAATTTTTCCTGTACAGAATCAGAGCTTAATCACTGTGAAGCTATGTAAAGAAATTGTGAACTAGAAAATTATCAAATACTTGTTTTTCCATCTAGATAGTTGTTTCCCATATATGTGCATACACATCTTGGATCACCCTGTATGAACTCTGATATGCAGGGTTGTATTTTATATCTCCTAAAAGAAAACATACATATTTTAAATTTTATACATATATTGGTCATTTTAGCAGACTCTAAAGCAAGATACTGTACAATGGGACACAGTAACTGTTCTATTTTATCATGTGGCCCTTTCAAACTATTTGTGATACATATGCCACTATTAACCAAATAACTTCAAAGTGGTGATTAGCCATTAGATCCCCATACTTCTAAGTACAAAGACAGTTATTAAAGCATACAATACTTGTGTCTATATGACAGGTCGAGGTGAGAAATTTCTTATTATTTGCTTTTACAAACTTTCTGTCTAGCTTTTCATTTTTATGAACTTAACACTTAAGTAGAGTTCCACTGTTTGCCTGATGGATCTTCATAGACATGGTCTCTAAGGTGTAAGAATTATAAAATTGTTCTTTTCATCAGTAGTTGTCATATTTCTGTGTTCAATATAATTGCTAGAGATAGACAAGTCACTCAGCCTTTAGCTTACTTATAAACTATTTCTATTTTATTCTAATCTTCAATCTTGGTGCAACTCAGTCAATTGTCATATGTGCAACTTAGTTCATTTTTGTTAGTCAGCTGACAAATCATGTTTCAAATAGTTATATTGACATCATACTTTCTGATGCAGCATAATAGAGGCTGAATTCTCTAGTGAAAGAAGGTCTCATTTTAGAAAGAAGATTTGTAATTGCTCTAACATACATTTTATAACAAAGGACATTAATTTTTCAAACTTGTCAGACTCAATTACTCTTCTTTCTTGGTTTAAGCTTCACACACCCTTGTTACAAATATTTTGAACTGAAATGTCCTCACTTAGATTTGTTTGGTTTAGTTTGGTTTGCTTTTGAGATTAAAATAGAGCTACAGTATTTCTCCCTTCTACTTCCACCCCCAAAATCCTTCTATGTGCCCCTTTTTGCTCTTTCAAATGCATTGCATCTTTTATTTAATATTTTTGTATTTGCTGTTAGATGCAATACGCATTTTTATACATATATTTCACAGTTTTATTTGTTTGGTCTGTACATTATTACTGTTATATATGCTTACAGGGCAAATATTTGGTGTTAGATAATTGGTGTGCTCATCTCTATGCAGAACTGTGCCCCTTACCCTATTGTTAGCATTCTTTTCCTGCTTGTATTTGTTTGTGTAAGGGTTAGGCCTAATAGACTTTTCCTAATCCACTCTGGCATCAGTATTGTTTTTAAACAAATGGTTCAAATACACTGTTAATTGGAGGATCCAAGAAATAAGGAACAAAAAATGACCCCAGTGCCAAGGTACTGATAATTACATATCTTGACAGAAACAGGGATCATTTATTGTTCGGCTATTTTATTATTTTTATTTGTATGTGCCTTTTTGTCTTCATGTATACTATATGTATACAGTACCTTCAGAGGTTAGAAAAAGACGATTTATCCTCTGAAACTGGAGTTACATGTGACTGTGATATGTGTTCTGGGAAATAAATCCTGGTCCTCTACAAGATCAACGAGTTCATCAATCTAATTTGCTGAAAATTTATAGATTATTCTGGTCATAATATAAACATTTTGATAGTAGGTAATGATTCTACAGTGTTAATGGTGCTCTTTTTTTCAGGAGCTCCATGTATAGCCACTTCCTGAAAAGGTAAATTACCTATCAGAAGGTAAAAATATTTACATGTCACTTACACACATCACCTGTAAAGCCTGTAAAGGCTTTCTGGATTATTTATTCTACTAAATGCAACCTAACACTGGGTCAAATATACCTCATCATATAACGAGGATACATGCTCCACTATGTTCATAGCAGCCTTAATTATAATAGCCAGAAGCTGGAAAGAACCCTAATGTCATTCAACAGAGGAATGGATACAGAAAATATGGTACATTTCCACAATGGAGTACTACTTAACTATTAAAACAATGGCTACATGAAATTCATAGGCAAATAGATGGAACTAGTAAATATCACCCTGAGTGAGGTAACCAAATCACAAAATGAAATGCATGATATGTACTCACTGAGAAGTGGATATTACCCCACATTCTCAGAATACCCAAGATACAATTTACAGACCATATGAAGCTCAAAAAGAAGAAAGACCAAAGACTAAAGTGTGGATGCTTTAGTCCTTCTTTGAAGGGAGAACAAAATATTCACAGGAGGAAATACATAGACAAAATGTGGTGCAGAGATTGAAGAAAAGGCCACACATGGGCATCCATCCCACATGTAGTCACCAAACCCAGTCACTATTGGGGATGCCAGGAGGCACATGCTGACAATAGTCTGATATAGCTGTTTCCGGAGAGGCTTTGGCAGAACCTGACAAATTCAGAGGCTGATGCTCAACCATTGGACTAAGAACAAGATCTCCAGTGGGGGAAGTTGAGAAAGGACTAAAGTTGCTGAGGGGGTTTTAAACACCATAGGAAATAAAAGACTATCAAACAACCAAAAACCCAAGAATTCTCAAGGACTAAACCACTAACCAAAGTGTGTACATAGAGCAACCCGTCTCCAGCTGCAAATGTAGCAGAAGATGACCTCATAGGACATCAATGGAGGGCAGGCCCTTGTTCCTGTGAAGGCTCGATGCCGCAGTGTAGGACAGGAAGACAGGAGTGAGTGAGTGGTTGGGTGGGGGAGCACCTTCATGGAGTCATGGGGTGGGGAATTGAGTTAGAGGATTCCCTGAGAGGAAACCAGAAAGGGCAATAATTCTTGAAATATAAATAATGAAATATCCAATAAAAAGGAAAAAAAGAATAAAGTAATAGAGATATTACTTGTTAAGAGCAGGTCCTATCTGACAGAGCAAAAGTCTCTAAAACACATATTGGGAGGTTCCCAAATGCTCATTAATTCATCTTCATGAGACTTACTATCCCTGCGTTGTCTTCAATGGTACTACTGTCATTTTCATATGTACACATGCACAGACATCAGACATAGAGACACAGGCACACAAACAGAGAGAGAAAAAGAAGAGAGAGAGAGAGAGAGAGACAGAGAGAGACAGAGAGAGACAGAGAGAGACAGAGAGAGAGAGAGAGAGAGAGACAGAGAGAGACAGAGAGAGACAGAGAGAGACAGAGACAGAGACAGAGAGAGAGAGAGAGAGAGAGAGACAGAGAGAGACAGAGAAAAGAGAGAGAGGAAGAGAGATAAAAAAAAAGACAAAGAAGTAAAAATACAATTAAGGAAAAAGTTAAGAAAATGTCTGTTAAAATTGAAACATCTCAATTATTATTTTAGAACTCTGATTACAACTTGGGTGTTCTTTAGATTTTATGTAATATTAAAGAGCTTAATAAAGGAACACATTTTTATATGTATCATTTAATTAAACTTAAATTGTTTATGTTTTGATTTGCAATTGTGGGAACATCAGACAAAACATGTAAATGTGATAGGATTTTAGTAGGATGAAATAATGACAAGATTTACACATGATACTTGCTAAAATGTATAGATTACATTTTGTCCTTCTGTTGACAATCCTTTAATACATTGATTTGCAGAATGACTAAATGCAAATCATCATACAAAAATGAATGTGCTCCTTTTACAAAATTCACTGGTATTCAGGAAAGTTGGGTCAGAAGCTAGGAATACAGCTGCATGTCTAGGGGACTGCGATTAGATTCTAAGAACACACACTATGTGGTTTACAACCAAATGTGACTCCCTCTTTAGGAAATCCAATACTGATTTTGATCTCTTCAGGTACCCTAACACAATTGTCTTTCTTTCCCATAAACATAGGCACCCAGATACACTGATAAAAAAAAGTAAAATGAATTTTTTTTTTTTTTTTTTTTTTGTTTAACAATGACTGGTTATTTATTTAGGTCAAGTTCTCACTATGCAATCCAGGCTGTCCTCTAATTCATTTATTTTTTTTTTTTTATTAACTTGAGTATTTCTTATGTACATTTGAAGCATAATTTATTCTGTATTTTAAGGGAACATTTTATACATATGAAAACCACTTAACATGTATAGATACAGAACCTTCTCATGTGCATTGATAACTCCAAAGCTAAATTCACACCTCAATAGTAAATGGCATGGAGTTCTTTGAATTAAATATGAGAAATGATGGGCAACTTTGAAAATGGAAAATGGGAAAATATTTTCAACATGTAAAAGAAATATGAATTTTGAGTATATTAAAGACCAATACGATGTAGTTTTGTTTGTGAGAGGATGTGAATATGTGTACCTCTTATGAACAGTAGACTATAAATTATACATAAAAGCACTTATATTTTCTGAAAGGTTATTAAAAGAAAATAAGAAGCCAAAAGAAAAACACAAGCCAAGAATATAAGCATTAAGTTTAGAAAATATAGCAGCTGAAGGTGCATTTAATATTGATAGAGTTTACATTCAGAGATTTCAGTTGAATCCCATTTGAGAGCCAAAAAGATGACCATATGCTGTACTGTGAAAATGAGAAATATCTCTTTCCAGATAAGAAGACAGATAGCAAACAAAACTGGATTCAATTAACAGAATAGTAATACTTTGAGTCCTTTTCTTTGATAAGTATCAATTTTTAATTATTTTGTGACATGTCCAGTCCTCCTACCTTTGACCTTGCCATGACAGAGTCTCTTGTTTTTTCACTATTCTGTTAACTGGGCTACATGTTCCAGGAGCTTCTATGAACTTTTCTGTAGATTCCTTTTGTAATAATGATTATTTTGTGATGTTGATACTGCTGACAGGTAAACTTGGGAGATTTTTCATTCTTCTGTTGTATTATTCTTTGTCCTTTCTCATTGTTTTCAAAATTTTGTGAAAGAGGTATTCTATATCCTTGGTACGGTATATTTCTCAGTAATATTGTCACTGTCATAAATGAGTACATTTACTGATTACTTCTCATTATGTTCATTATTAGCTATTGAAAATTTACTGAATTCAATATGTTGATTTTACAGCCTTTTATTTTGCAAAAGATTACTTGGTTTTCTTTTTTTAAGATTTTATGGTGAAATCTTTAGAATCTTTATAGATTGGAACTTATCATCTGGAAAGGGGGATATTTGATATCTTCCATCCCTATGTGTATCAGTTTTATTACTTTCTTTAGTCTTATACCTCTTTCAAACCCTTTAAGAACACAGTGAATTAAAGTAGAGAAAGAAGATGACCTTGTCTTTTAAACAATTCAATGGACATGCTAGTGTTTCTCCATTTAGTAGAGCATTATCTATAAATTAGCCATATGTAGCCCTTATTGCATGAAAATACTGGGTACTTATATTGTCTTCAAGATGTCATGATGAAACAGGTCTGATTTTATCTAAATTGATGTTTCTGAGTATTCCTGATGGCACAACCAATTAAAATAATATTTCACATTGTGGTGAACCCCAACCATGAAATTATTTCTGTTACTACTTCATAATTCTAATTATGCTACTGTAGTGAATCATAATGTAAATATCTGATATGCACTGTATCTGATAGGCAAATTCTGTAAAATAATCATTTGACTCCAAAATTTTTATAAAACACAGGTTGAAAACTGCTGGTGTAAGACCTTTATTATGACATAATCATTTGATATTTATCTTAAAGTCTTTTCATGTGGCATATTGGTCATATTGGGCTACATATATTGAACCATCCTTGCATTCTTAGATTCGTGCTAACATGTTTATAGAGAATGATATTTTAGTGTTTTGCTATATTAGGTTTGGAAAAATTTTACTGCATTAATTACCTTCATATTCAATAGCAATATTTAACTGTGATTTGTTACTGTTTTGTTGTTGGAACTTCATCAAGTTTGATACTATGAAATGTAAGTTCATAAGATACATTTGTTAATATTACTTCCTTTTCTATTTTAAGAACTAGTTTGTGAAACATTGCTATTATTTCTTTTATAAAGCTCTGTTAATATTAAAAAGGAAATTTTCTTATTTTTTATTTGTGTTTTTAATTTTTGCTTTAATCCTAATGCTTTGCGTAGATCTGATTTAATCTTTTCCATTATCTTGCTTGCATTTTTAATGTCTTTTGTGCATTCAAATTTATCTATTAATTTCAACTATCTCAAAATTTTATATAGTTTTGCAAATCATGTAATAATGATCAACTGAATTACATTAGAATGCATCTGTTGTAATGTGCCAGTTGTCCTCTCTAACTACATAAATTTAGACACACTCTCTTGTTGCATTGACAAAACAGAGCTTACCGTCTTAGTTACCTGTGTTTGATTTTAAAGTGCCAGTGCTTATTTATTAATTATTTTAAATTAAATTTCTGTTAATTTTTATTTTTAGGCTAGTCTATTTGATCCTCATTGCCACATATTCTCTCAACCCCACAGCTAGCTACCTAAACACCATAGACTTGGAGCAAGATTTATATCTTACATATGCTAACCTACTGTTTCCACAACTTTTATTCTATTAAAGCAATATTCACTATTTGGGCCCAATTAAGCTTGTATCCTACATCCTTCCACAATCTGCTCTGTTTATATAAGATACAAAACTAACAAAAGTAGATGACAGGCCCATATCTCATTACAAAAACAAACAACAGTATGAATGACCAAGAAAAAGATCTTCCCACAATCAAATTCCACCTGTCTTATAGAAATGTTCACTGATGAGAATTACCTAGATGTACCCCAAGGCATTGGAATCTAAAGGCACAGCATAATTCAAGAAGACACAAAGAAATAGCTCAATGAACTTAAAGGTAATGGATTTAAATATAATAATTTCCTTAAAATGTTAGAAATATGTATGTAAGGTTAATGAAAATGATCAAATCCCTCTAGGATTTAAAAATGAGATTTGTAAAGAAATGAAATGAAGCAGGTATTGAAAATCTTAATAATCAAACTAAAATTCTCAACAGAGAGCCTTGTAAATATAATGAATAAGCAGAAAACAGAAAACCAGGACTTGAAAATAGAGTAAAATATCTCACTAAAATTATAAAGAAATACAAAAAATAAAAGGACAGAAAATAAACATGTAATAAATATGGAACGCCATGGAAAGATCAAACTTTTAAAATATAGTAATAGATGAATGAGAACAATGTTATGTTAAAGGCATGGATATTCAGCAAGATCACAGAATGTAAAGTTCCAAAACTAAGAAAAGACAAACCAATACAGGAACAAAAGGCATATGGTGCCCCCACTAAAATGATCACATCTCCACAGCATAGGGTGCTTATAACACAAGTTCACAGAACTAAGAAAACATGCTGAAATATTCAGAAGAAAAGAAAAAACATAAGATGAACAGTAAAACAAAAACATCAGAATAGCAGCTGATTTCTAAATGGAAAGGTCAGAGAAGCCCAGAGCAATGCATTCCAGTCCTAAATGACAGTGACCAATCTAGAGTAATGTGCCCAGCAAAATTGTTTGCCACTGTTGAAGTAGATACATTTTTCATGACATAAACAGCCTAAAATATCTATATGTAACAGAGCAAGCCTAATGAAAACAGAGCAATAAAGCAAAATAATTGGGGTTTATTTTTTTGTTTGTTTGTTTCCTGAAGAAAAGAATGTGTATAGCCAAGAGAATGAAGAAAGAAAAATGAATCTCATGGTACTACATATTTTAATACTTAGGGTATTGTTTTACTTCATTAGTAATTTGTACTCTTTAATTTACTTTTTTATTACTTTCTGTCAGATTTTATTATGCATCAGTTGTATTATATATTGTTTTTTATGTTATATTGAAATCTTAAGAAAAATTAGTTTCTTGAAATATTTTCTAACATAATTATTTACACCTATATTTTTCCTTATTAAAATTGACAATAGTGGGAAAAATCAGGATCCCCTCTTGTGTTTCTAGGTCCAGTTATTAAATGAAATTAACAGCTGACTCAAAATAGGGTCAAGGACCATTTTATTATAGTTGAAAAGAAAAAAAATCTTAGGACAAGCCAGCTGTCAATCATAGCAGCTTTCCAAAGAAGTAGAGAGAAAGCACAAAAGCTATGCTGTTCTGGGTGACATTGTAGTCAGAAATACGGCAATGTAGAAAAGCAACATGGTAGGAACAAGATGCTTTACAGAAAGAGTTAGGAGGGCAGAAATATTGGGAAAGATCCACATGACAGGAAAGGCGTGCTTAGAGCAGAGGCATAAAGAAAACCGCATGTTATGTTTTTCTTTGTAATTGACAAAGGCTAACCAACATTGGAAACAGCATCACTGTGCTTTTTAAGAGACTGCACTGGAGTTGGAAATTTGGAGAAAGAAAAATTCACTATCTCGATAATGGATATATTATTGTAACATTTTATTCTGCATGGTGTGAGGTGAGCTCACTTCCTAGGGGGTAATTCCTTGGATAACTCAATGTTAGTTCTTGCATTACTTACTTTCCTTTCAATACCTGTGAGAAAATTCCAGCCAAGGAAATTTACAGAAGGAAGTTATATTTGGGCTTATTTTCTTTTATATTAGAAGAATAAGAGTCTGTTAATGTAAGAAATAGGGAAGCATGCTGCAGGCATAGCATCAGAAGCATGAGGCTGAGGATTCATAACCTGAGCCACAACAAAGAGAAAGTAGCAAGAGTGAATTTGAACAGTCATGAATCTTTAACTTTTCTAGGCTTGCCTCCAGTAACAAATTTGTTCAAACAAGACAGTCTTTCTGAGACTTCCATAAATAGGTCCACCAGCTGGGTATTATGGCTTCCAGTGCCTGGGAGTAACGTGGATATCTCTAACTTATATGACTACATTCTGTTCTGTAACCCAACAGGTTTGTGGCCATATCATAATGTAATTGTATTTATTCAAACTCCGAATGCTCCCATAGTCTTTTATAATTTCGAATCTGTTTAAGAGTCCAAGGCCTTTGAGGCAATCTCTTAATTATAAGACACTATAAAATTAAAAGGCAAATTACATATGTCCAAGGTACAATTGCACAGAATATTTATTACTACCCCAGAAAAGAGAAATAACTTATTCAGGAGGAATTACTTGACCAAAGGAAGACAAAAAACTCATAAGGGAAAGGTAATAAATCCTATAGTTCAGTGCTTGATTTCAAAAGGAATACGTGGTTCTGCTTCTTTGGTTGGTCTGCCTGGAAAATAATTTCCCCATTGAGCTTTTTCTACTCTTTGTATACAGGTCTCCTTAGCAGATATCTCATTTTTCTGGCAGTTCAAACATTGGAAGTGACTAACAAAACCAACCCAAGCTACACTTACAATTTCAAGCAATATCTTCTCAGAGCCTCTTGCCACCTTCCATCCTTCATGTATGGGTCTTTCTGGCTTCAGTAGCTATTGCAACTACAGAAGAAGATTCCTTGACTCCTTATATTTTGCATCTTTTGTAGCTCTGAAATTTTCAACACCTGAGTGAACCCTGACCCCACTGAACCACATTTGTAGCATCTTTTGTTATTGCTTTATAAAATTATGGAAGTCCTTTTTCTTTCACAATTTGAAAGCTTAGAAGGGTATGTTCTTGCCCTGAGATCATCTTCCTTTATTCCACTGTAGATCAGGATGATTCTTTTCAATATCACTAATATTACTTTTTTTTGGAACAAACTTCAACAGTAACAATAACTTTCCTGCTATTTTTCTTGCCTTTGAACCGCAAATTCTCATTTCTTCCTTCCCCATTTGGTCTTCTTTCTTGTAGCACTATATAGCAGATGTTAAGAATAACCTGAAATTTATAGCATGCTATCAATAAAACCAAATAAAAAAACCATAAACAACCAAATCCAATAACATCAAAAAAATGTCTAGAGATAAGCTTATGCATTGTATGATACTCAAGACATCAAATAAATAAATCAAAGAAACAATGGTATAATACTCAAAAGCCAAGTCATCTAACCAAACAAGCATATTAATATGGCATAAGGTCTTTTATCTGAGCCCTACAATCTATTAAAAACAGGAAATATATATAAATCTGAGGGAATAAGCAGCTTTCAATCAATAGTACTATATTTATCAAAGCTATTTTTAAATGAATGGAAAATTTATACACAAACAGAAACTAAAGTAATAAATGACAATCAAAACAGACTGAAAGAATGTATCTGGAAGAGAAAGAAAAAGACAGTTTTATTTGTGGAAGGGCAGGAAGGAATAAGTTCTATTATACTAGTACATTATTACAAGAGAGCTAGAAAGAAACTCATCTATCCAAAGACAGTAAACCCTAATACTAGTTAAAAAGGAAGACTGAAACTAATGAAGATGCAACCACCAGACAATGTAGCGTTAAGCCATAAAAAGTAGCAAATTTATGTCAATAGTAATCTTAATTGTAAATGGTTTCTATCACTACCTAACTGACCAATCTAAAAATAAGTGTTTTTTTTTCTCCAATAGGCTCAGTTGTTTTGCAAATATGCATGCAACCATACAAAGGTTGCATTTAGTTCACAGAACACACAAATATGGGCCAAAACCTGGCATAGCAATATGCATGAGATAAATACAAATAGTTGTTAAATCAAAGCTAGTTTTGAAATAAAGAAGACCACTAGTTTAATTAAGCATGAAAATGATTACTATTGTTTTTATTATGACTGTTATGACTATTATTATTTCTTTATCTTTCTCCAAATTTTATTCCCCTATCTGTCCACCCTCCAATTGTTCTACATCTTATACCTCCCGCACCCCCAACTGCACGACGATATCCCCACCCCACCCATCCCACCAGTCCTCTAACTCCTTGTAGCCTCCACTCTCTTGAGGTTTAGGAGCATCTTCTCTGAGTAAACTCAGTTCCTGGAATCCTCTGGTCTATTTGTGTTGGGGGCCTCATATCAGCTGGTGTATGCAAACTGGTTGGTGATCTAGAATCTGAGAGATCTTGGACGTCCAGGTTAATTGAGACTGCTGGTTCTCCTACAGGGCCACCCTCCTCAGCTTATTACAACTTTTCACTAATACAACTAGAGGTTTAATAGTTTCTGTTCATTGGTTGGGTACAAATATATGCATCTGACTCTTTCAGCTACTTATTGGGACTTTGGTGGGGGCAGTCATGATAAATTCCTTTTTTTGAACACCCCATAGCCTCAGTAATAGTGTCAGACCTTGGGACCTCCTCTTGAGCTGGATACCACTTGGGCCAGTCACTCGACCTACTTTTATTCAGACTGCTCAATTTCCATCCCTGCAGTTCTTTCAGACAGGAACATTTATGGGTCACAGTTTGACTGTGAGATAGCAACCTGATCCCTCATTTGATGTCCTGTCTTTTTACTGGAGGTGGGGTCTACAAATTCCCTCTCACCGCTGTAGGATATTTCACCTAGGATCGTCTACCTGAGTCTCTCACCTCCCAGCAGCCTCTGCTATCTAGCAGCTCACAGTAAAGGAAGATGTGGAGGGTGTTCTTTCTCCACAGGAACTGCATGGCTCTGAGGCTGAAAACTGAAGTTGCAGGGGGACAAAAAGACATTTTGAAAAGTGATTTTTAATATGAATTTCTAAGTTCTTCTTATCCAAAAAGTTTTCTCTCTAAATGTTCTCTCTTAAGAATTCTTCAAAGGTGTTCTCTAAGAAAATTCTCTTGAAAATTCTCTCTCCCCTCTTCTCCTAATCTTGCTTTCTCTTCCTACTCTGATGTAACAATAATAATGCCCTTACTTCTGTTGTCTTAGCTCCCAGTGCCTTTACTCCCAATGCCCTTGCTCTCAATTCCCTTTCATGTAATCTTTTCTTTTCTAGGAAATAGATAGAAGGTTTTATGGAAAGTCCATTTTTATGATTTTTCACTAGAATTTCAAATATAAATTCAAATAATATATTATAGGAGAAGTACACTATGGAGAATATTTTCATGCGTATTCAATAAGAGTATTATCAGTCAGATAATACGCTTATTGACTAACTCTACTGTTTCTTGAAGAAATAAAAAGCATAACTTTGTGACTAAGTTATTAGTGATGTTTTGTATAATTAAAACTATTCAACATTTTATCTTCGGTCCTAGAACCTATAATAAAACACTACTTATTTTTTTATGACTTTTGGTTCATTGTTCTACATCTTGAAATGTACTCTAAGTTGTTAACTGTCTGCCCAGTGACCCAAGTGTCTTGTGACACTTGAAGACTTGAGTTGTCATTGCAGTTTTGATATCAGAAAGGACTTAATAGGAGTCCTATTATAAAATATCTTAAGGATTTTTAGTATAATTTAAGGAACTCTTACAGGATCATCATTATGAATTAAGAAGTCATCTGTCTATATAGCACTACTACAAAGAGTACATCTTCATTTTTCTGTAGAGATTTGGCCAAAATGGTCGGCTAATACTTAGTGATTGTTAGAAAGAAAGAAAGAAAGAAAGAAAGAAAGAAAGAAAGATAGATAGATAGATAGATAGATAGATAGATAGATCGACAGAAAAGCATATTAATGGCATGAATACATTTCCTAAAATGTGTTCTTCTCAGCCTTGCCTAAAGAAAAAAATTCATTATAGGTTTATAGTTCATGGCAGAACCATCCCAGCAAGATCACCTCCTAGGTTTTAGCTTCACCTGGATGGCTCCTGGCACAAGCTAAGATACAGAAAGTACGATACAGATAAATCCATACCACCCATGAAATTCTTAGCAGATCAAAGGAACATTCTAACAAGCATAGAGTATACGATCTCAAAGGCTCATAAAACTATCCATAGCACTAATCAGCTACAGAGTAAGCTTAATAATTGAAGTACTTCCATGTAACTTAAAGAATAGTAATAGAAAAATATGAAAATGAAAGCAAGAGACACCACAGAAATTCCACAAGTATATAGAGTTAAAAAATGCAAATCAGTATGGAGGTTGTTAAGAATCTGAGACTTTCATATGATGTATATATCCATTCTTTCTCATATATCCAAAAGATTCCAATTTGCACCACATGAATAATTGCAAATCCATTTTTGTTGAGGCATTATACACAATAATTAAGAAATTGAACCAGCCTAGGTGTCTCTAAAGCAGAGGATAAGAAGAAAAAGGAAAGAAATATCTTCCTACCAGGCAGAGTCAAGGCAGGTCAGGGTCTGTTGGCACACTTTTCAGAATGCTGAGATATGGAAAAATAAGAGAAGTTGCAGCTGATACTCCAGACTAGGGGCTAAAGATTCTATTGGTCTTGGTAGAAAGAATAGTAACTTTAGAGTTAGATGTCATGTGTACAGTTTAGCAAATTGTTTCTGTTAGTTTTGCCCTTGTTACTTAAGATACTGTAAAGTAAGTAAAACATAAGAGAACTGAACTTGAGGCTGCCTCAATATTGACTGGTCACCGCACCCACCACGCCTCCCCGCCCCTGCCAGATTTCTAACAGTTTCCTCTGTGTCTTCTTTTTCATCTTTCTTATAGTCAACCACACTTCCCCTCAGAAAACTGTTTGACTTCATACTTGCTGGGCCAGTAGAGGTATCCATTACCTATCAAAAGATGAATGCCTAATGAAAATGTGCTTTGTAATCACTCAGTGGTGGCATTTACACTATGTTTTTGAAGTTTAAATAATATGAAGTAAGCCATAGCCATAATCACACAGCATAAAGTTCCTATCTTATTGACATCTCTGTAAGTGAATATATGGAGGGCTATAGGTCATGAAATTAAGAAAGAGATCATGGGAGGACAAAAGAAGCCTGAAGGCATAGGTTGTTTTCTTTATGCAAGGGAGGCTGGCACAGGATGGGTCAAGGTGCATGATTGGCAGTAATACGTAAGGAGGAGACAATGTTTTTATAAAGTGGGAGAGAGTAGGAAAAGAGAGGAGAACCAAAATGGAGATAGAGAACAACCCAAATCCTGTGGCCTTAAATAGGGAGTTATGACTACTTAAGGGAAGAATTTCTATAGGTCATCTTATGTTATCTAGGTGGGCAGATTTTATATTTATGGATTCATTGTGAGATTATTGTAAGGGCATATTGTGGATTAAAAATTTAACATATAAAATTGATTGTTTAATTACAGGTTTTTGAGGCTTGATGTTAACAAGTTGCTATAATTTATACTTTAATTATCAAGAGGTGATTGCTGGGTGTGTGGGCAGAGTCCACAACATGGACTTGCTATAAGACAGCAGCTGCAGGAACTCCCTCTAGTGTTCTGATTTTACTGGAAACCTGGAATCAGAGAGTTCAGGGCTGCCAGGAAGACAGCCAGGAGAGAGCAGCTAGCTATGGGGCCTGAGAGACTGCCAGAGCTAGAGAATAGCAAGAGGTAACATGGCTTGGTGCCACAGTAGCAGTGAAAACCAGTTGACTAAGGGAAGCATGTTAGCAAAATCATCCAGGGCAATATGGAACTATCAGGGACAAGCTATCCTTCCACAACAAATCATTGATATCCTGGTAAAACTGATACACAATAAAATCATAATAAATTCAATCTTATACAGATGATAAAGGCCTTTAAAGAAGACAAAAATATGTCCCATAAGGGAATACAGGAAAATACATTCAAATAGGTAGAGGAATCAAAAATAGAAACCAAAGAAATATAAATAGAGGAAAATACAATCATACACATGATATATTAATGAAAATATCCAAGACCTTAAAAGAGAAATAGAAGAAATAAAGAAAACACAAACTGAGGCAATCCTGGAGTTGTAAAGCCTAAAAATCAGAACAGGAACTAGATATATAAGCATCACAAATAATATAAAATAGTTATGAGAAAATCTCAGGTGTAGAATATGCAATAGAAGAAAAACATAAATCAGTTCAAGAAAATGTAAAATCTAAAATGTACATGACCCAAAACCTCCAAGAAATTTGAAGAGTATGAAACTACCAGTGCTAAGAATAATGCAGATAGTCCAATGGAATAGAATTGAAGACCCAGAAATGAACCCACACACCTATGGTCACTTGATTTTGGATATCCAGTTTTTGCTTTGATTTGAGGGCTAGGCTCTGATGATGCCAAGTAGTCTTATGTTCCTGTGCTAGCCTCTTGCCATCATGTTGTTTCTGGCATTAGCTTGTCTTGCACTTTCTGACAGTGATTTGACCTTCCTTTAGGATTGAGTGTCAGAACTACTGTAGACCTATTTTCCTATTTTCTTTCAGCTGAATCTGGGAACAGAGAGCTCTACTCTCAGGTGTGTAGGTGCTTCTGGTGACTGGCTTCTAGCTCTGGGCACAGGCAGAAACCTGAAGTACCCATCCACTGACTGCGCCTAGTTCCCTGTGCCCCAGTGGCACAGATGATACTAGGTGATTTCCTCTTGGGTCAGGAATGTGGGCAGAGAGTTGTCTCCTCTGAGATCTCAGGAGTTTCTGCACTTCTGAGGGTCCAGGTCTCTCCCAAACAGGATTTGGGGGTAGGGAGCTGTGTGATTGGTTGATTTCAGTTCTGGGAACAGGCAGGACCCTGCAGGTTCTTGCTGTCTGCCTTTATATTCTTGTATCCAGAGGCACTATGCAGTTTCCTCTTGGACCAGGGATGTGATAGAGGTGGTCAGAAGTGGCAGACTTTTCTGGGATCTCAGGATTGTCCAAAATTCTGTGAGTTCAGCTCTCTCCCCAACTGGGTTTGGGTGGACGGAGCTATTGGATCAGTTCAGTTCAGTTCCAGGAACAGCCTGAAACTGGAAGTGCCCTGTTCCTGAGTTCTTCTGCCTTTCTGTGTCCTGAGTCCACCAGGTAGGTCTCTTGATGCAGAAAAGTTGGTCTTACCTCTGCTGTTACAGGGGTAGGCTCTCCTGGTGACTGGCTTTCAGCTTATGGTACAGGTAGAAACTGGAAGAGTGCTATCTCTGACTGCTCATAGGTCCCTGTGCCCAGGGGACATAGATGCCACTAGACGATTTCCTCTTGGGTTGGGAATGTGGGCACTCAGTAGTCTCCTCTGAGTTCTGAGGAGTGTCTGAAGGTCCAGCTCTTTCCCCCATGGGATTTGAGGGCAGGGAGTTGTGTGACTGGTTCAGTTCAGTTCCAGGAAAAGGCCAGACTCAGCAGGTTCCTGCAGTTGACCTATTGTAATAGTTTTTCTTCACCTATAAGTAGCTTCATCCTAACAGCAGCCCTTTATGACAATTTCTGAAATATGATGTCTGCTTTAAACTCTGTGTTAAAATGTCTATGTTCTAATTGATGTCCTCAAATCACTACGTTTTTTATTGATGTAAAGACATTTGCCATTCAGTGAAGATTGATATCTGGTCACTGCTTCTTTTATTAGTAAAGGTCACCACCAGGCATTGACATCTTAAAATGATATTTACATATATTAGACTGTAATCAGGATATGGTCAGAGTTCTATCAAATTCCTTCCGCTCTAAATCAGCATATGCTGCAAATTCAAGTGAAGACTTGGGTGAAGAACTATTTTTCTATGAAGAATTACTGTTAAAAGTTTATACGTAATAATATGTGTATGATATATACATATGTATAAATCTGTGTACTCACAAATATTTACATATAAGGATATTTAAAACAAAATGACCCTTTGAGTGTTTTCTCCCCATGTGAGTCAATTGCTTTATTTTTTGGTTAATTTGAAGTCAGATTTCTGAAATTTTGTATCCTATTTCCTCATAACGTATTTTCTTAATTAAAAGAGATAGCTAGCACCTTATGTTAATTATAAATCTTATATCATATTCTGAAATCATCTTTGTTTTACCATTGAACCATTTTCACAGTCTTTTTGGGTATTTTAGTGTAAATATTGAGAATTTAGGATGTTGAAAGTTTTCTCTACAATGCAAGTAAAGTGTAAATTTTCCTAGGAATATTTATCAAAATCCTACAAAATTTAAAATTTAAATATTTCCCAATAGACCTGCATGACCTGACATGCAGTTAGACCTCATAGAGCAACAAAGAAGTATCATTTCTTTTCTTTTCCTTTTTTCATTTTTTTGCATTATCTTTTCATTTGACATTAATTTTGGGTCTGACACTTCTGTAAAACTTTTTCACAATTATATCTAATGTTTGTGGATATGATTTTGTAATGTCTTATTGTTTGTTTTTCTGAAAGTTCACAAAATAGAGAAGAATACCAAGTTCTCAAATGTAACCATATAAATAATAAGACATTGTGGCTGGAAATAAGAAGGACTTACTTGATGCAGACTGATCTTGGTGGACAGAGGATGGTAGTTTTCAGGGCATGTTCATTTAATAGGGAAATTAGCGTGGTTAGTAGGAAGTGGTCTCAATTCAAGCAGCCAACATAGAATGACTATCACTGCGAAAAATCATCAGATGGTGTCTTAGTTAGGGTTTTGCTGATGTGAACAAACACCATGACAAGGCAACTCTTATAAAAAACAACATTTTATTGGGACTGGCTTCTGTCCATTATCAACGAGGCGAGAATATGGCAGCATCCAGGCAGGCATGGTGCAGAAGGAGCTGGGAGTTCTATATCTTCATCTTTACCTTGCTAGCAGAACATTGACTTCCAGGCAGCTAGGATAAGTGTCTTAGAGCATACATCCAAAGTGGCAAACCTACTCCGTCAGGGCCACACCTTCCTATAGTACCACTTACAGAGTCGAGTATATGCATACATAACATCACATTGCATTCCCTGGATCCCATAGACTCATCCTAGTATATGAGTCAATGTGAGTCATACCTAAACATAGCATAATGTTAAAGTACATTTAGTTCAACTTAAAAAGTCCCCATAGTCTTCAGAAGTCTCAACAATGGTAAAAATCCAAGTTCAAGGTCTCTTCTGATTTTCATCCAATCACTTAACTGTAATTCCTAAAGCTAGTCTGAGAATCAGATGGTCAAACTCTACACTCTACATCTCCATGTCTGTTGTCAAAGGAGTTTTTTGATCTCTAACTCCTTTTTCCTTCTTTGTTGACAGTAACAAACATCTTTCTCCTATGCTGGTTCCGCTCCTTGTTAATAGCTTTCTTCAACAAATAGACCGTTGCTCTGAAATCTTGAACATATTGGGGTCATCAAGGCAACTTCAATGTTACTGCTTCTTGTTTCAATGTATAGGATCCATATATGATGTTTTGGGCTTCTCCAAAGGGCTGTAATCACTTATCCAGTTCCACCCTCTGTAGTCTTCTAAGCTCAGGTTGATCCACTCTATTGCTGCTACTATTATCACTCCATGGTAATGGCATCTCCAATACACTGGGGCCTGCTGCTGCAACCATGCTTCACTAATAGCCTCATATAGACTCTCTTTATGGTAGCAAGCCTGAGATCCTTTGCATGACCCCTTCAATCACAGGCCATCAAATGTGACTGAGGCTTCCCCTTCACCTATGGCCTTCCATGGCCTCTCAAAGTGCCAGGTCTCAGCTGATCTTCATGAACCCTTCATGCCTTCAAATCAATACCAAAGGGGTGACTCTTACACATTACTAAGTACAGCTGCAGTATGAAGAATATCCTTAGTTATCTCTGGAACACAGTTTCTTTGTGATCTCAGAAAATACTTCCCTGAAGATTTCACCTCAGTGAAATTAGTTTCTTCTTAATCATCACTAACTTCTTAGACCCAGCCAACAAGCATCCATTGTACCAGTAGTCCCTTTTATTCTTAACTCTAAGGACACTGACACATGGATGAGGATGCCAATTCTGCTGCTTGCTAGGGTGGCTGGAACATTGTGCCCTTTATTTTATAACCAACTTTCTCTTTTCCAATTCCCTCACTGCCTACGATTAGCTGTCCGGGAACTTATGCTGTAGTTTGACCTTGAACTCAGAGGTCTGCTTGGCTCTGATTCCTGGCGTTAAAGGTGTGTACAGCCATGTCTGGATATAAACTTAGCTGGATCTTGTCCCAAATTCCCAATCCCTTAATTTGTTATCTTCTTGAACACAGGATTCAGCTCCATTTTACTTTCTGGTACCCTATTATATTCAAAGCATATATTTTATACTTTTCCTTTCTAAGCTTGTTAAGTGTCTTTAAAACCCTTTTCATGATACTGAAATAGAAAACAAGGTCTATGATAGGCACTTCTGAGACTTCCTTTGTCAGTGCAATTAATCTGATTCTCTTCACCTTAGCCTCAGGAAGACTTTAGATAAGGGCAAAGATAGCCACATTCTTCACCAAATTACCAGAAAATGGTCTCTAGGCCATATTATGAAATTTTTCTCCACTGAAAACTCTTGAGCCATTTCTACACAGCCCAAATCAAACTCGGTAACAAAATCTTCCATATTGCTAATAGGACAGTCCACAAAACCCAATTTAAAGCACTCCACTGCTTTCCAAAGTCTCCAAAGTCACAATCCTTGACAAAAACAAAACAAAACAAAACATTGTCAGGCCTATCACAGCGGTACCCCATGGTACCATGGTACCAGCTTCTGTTTTAGTTAGGGTTTTACTGCTATGAACAGACACCGTGACCAAGGCAACTCTTATAAAAACAACATTTAGTTTGGGCTGGCTTAAAAGGTGAGAGGTTCAGTCCATTATCAATAAGGTGGGACATGGCAGCATCCAGGCATGAAGGCACAGTGCTTCAGGAGCTGAGAATTCTACAACTTTATCTGTAGCTTTATAGCAGAATAGTGACAGACCTACTTGAACAGGGTCAAAGTTTCTAATAGTGCCATTCCCTCAGCTGAACACATATAAACCATCACAGATCGCTTTTGTTTCCCAAACCATACCAAATATCATGTTGGCTTCAGAAATTTCAATTTAGTGTCTCACATTTGCCTTTTCATTGTGAAGTTGGTATGCTGCTTTTGAGCAAACCTAGAAAAGTCTGCAGGAAATACTGAGAAAATTAATCTGCATTAAATTTAGTCATTACCAAGTTTTATTAGAAGGGAGCATGTTCTCCCATTTGAAAAAGAAAAAGAGCATAGACATTTAATAAGACTTACCTATACCTAAACAGATGAAAGCTGCTTTTATTTTATTTTATTTTATTTTATTTTATTTTATTTTATTTTGACTAGGAGATGAAATAATTCAGCTGTATCCTGGCATGACAACTTACTTTCCTGCTGAATCTACTTCTGATTCAGGATTAAAAGCAAAGAATTGGAGAAGAGTTAAAATATTTAAAAGATGTTAAACTGTGTCTCAGTCAGCATTTTTATTCCTGCATAAAACATCACAACGAGAAAGCAAATTGGGGAGGAAAGGCTTTATTCAGCTTACATGTCCACATTGCTGTCTATCACCAAAGGAAATCAAGATTCAAGCAGGTCAGGAATTAGGAACTTATGCAGAGGCCATGGGCAGGGGTGCGGTGGTATTATTCTTACTGGCTCACTTCCACAGGCTTCCTCAGCTTGCTGTTTTATATAACCCAAGACTACCAGCCTAGGGACAGCACTTCCCCACATGCAACAGTAGTTGAGAAAATGCCTTATAGCTGGGTCTCATGGAGGCATTTTCTCAGGTGAACCTCCTATCACTATGATAACTCCAGCTTGTGTCAAGTCAACATTTAAAACTAACCATTACCCACTGTAAAGATAATAAACATTTAATAAGCCTCTGCTTGTCACTTCTTACATTGATGTTCCTATATACTGCCTTCATTTTAAAACAGGAGTGAAGTTGACAACTGATTGAATTCAATTTGTCATATATGCTTATTTATTTATTTTTTCTGGCACTTATTCAATGATGGCCAATCCACAAGCACAAAAATGCCTCTCCCTCACAGGGACAAAAATGTATAAAATATAGATTGGGCCAGTTAATGAAGTTATAAAATCACATCAGCTTTAAAATAGTTACAAAGGAATACTTGCCTTATGCTTCAACAAAACAGCTTTCTTATATCCTTAACTCAAGTTTGTAGGTTTTAGGAAAAGGTGAGATCTTCAGGTAGATTACAGTTGGTTTGGTGTGTAAACTGATACTACAAAGAAATGGTGACCTGGGTTTGGATCCCTGTGGCCTATGTAAAATCACATGAGCAGTATTCAAATCTATGATATCTGCCTTTCTAAAGGTAGATTGGAGGTGGAATCAACAGAATCCTTAGACAATCCCTGACCAGTTAGTTTGGGGTATATAGCAGCAAACAATCAGACACTTCTTTAAACATGTGGAAAATGTGGACTGACTCCTGAGGTGGCATATGACTTCTACATGAGTGGTGTAGTATTTACATAAACACATATACAACAACAATTCCAAATAATTCCATTTCAGTTTTCTTCTTAGTCAGTGTCATATTCATATAAAATGATCATAAATTACTTTAAGAGTGGTGTGTGTGTGTGTGTGTGTGTGTGTGTGTGTGTGCATGTTGACAGAAATTATGTGCATCAGGGGCATGCAGTTGAATGCCAAAAGAGAGATTCAGATACTCTGGAACCAGAGTTAAAGGGATTTTTTAGCCACAGGATATGGGTATGAGAACAAAAATTACATATTCTTCAAGAGATATAAGCACTGCTAATTGCTGGCCTAATTCTCCACAATTGTTATCTACAGACTTCAGTAATATAACATAAAGTATAAATACATTAGGCAAAAGGTCAGAATGATAATATAGAATTGAAATATCAAATCCAATTTTAAATGGAGAATTGGTCCTAACACAGTGTATTCATATTGTAGAGATTGTCACTTTTTTTGTTGATTGTTTGTTTGTTTGCTTTTTGTGAACCCCAGTTTAGTTCTGATATTTGAAACGATGAAGCAAAAATAGAAAAGATTAGTTCAAAATCAATAACAAACTTTACATAATAAATAATTCTTACACATAAATATGATACTTATTTTCATCTCTGTTAGTCTCATAAAATACATTGAATAAAGTAATGAGTGACATTCCTGTGACTACTAATTCAAATGCAATATTTATATGAAGAGTCAACATACAGTATACTTTAGAGGAAAACTCTACCTCAGAACTTAATTCTACATAAGAATTTATTGAGAGGTCAGATGGGAGACTAGGGAGAAGGCTCAGTAGCTAAGAATTTTTGCTTTATAATCATAAGGACCTGAGTTCAAATCCCCTGCATCCAAGTAAAAAGTTAAATATGGCTCCTTACGCATGTAACTCAAGCATTTGGAACAGAAATAGATGAATCCCCAAGTTGGTTAGCCTGGGCAGAACAGTATGTTCCCTGCTCAGGAAGAGACCTATTTTCAAAGCAATAAATACAGAGTAACAGAGGAGAATACCTAATATCTTGCTCTGAGCTATACACATTTTTGTACAGACATTTGCACATGTATATTCATGTACATAAAATGCACTATATACACACAAACACATACATAAAGAGGAGGAATCAAACATTGTGTGTGTGTGTGTGTGTGTGTGTGTGTGTGTGTGTGTGTGTGTTTACGCACGTTTATTTGTTTTGGGTAAATGTGCAATCCAGGTTCACTTAATAGCACCCGCGAATCCAAAATCTTAGCAATAGTCTCTTTGTAGAAGAGCCTTACCGTTAGAGCAAAAGCAGTTCTGACTTTCTCAGACACACTATCATATCCTTACAAAAACCCAGACTCATTACTAACTTCCAATATCCTACTATTATTGTGAACTGCCATTATATTTCAGGCTTGAGGTTGTTAGATAATGAGTAAATGGGCCAAAAAAGCTATATTACAGAGATTATATTTATGAAGGTATTCTTTTAAATTAGGGGAAATACTATAGGAATACTGTTTATTGATGTCTAGTACTTAGCTAGTAAAATCTGCTGTCATGGAACAGACTGTAATTACAAATAACTATTAAGCAAAAGAGAGGGAGCTATGCTTGGTTTAAAAAGTATACTCGCATATGATAGAATCTGAATAAAGTCACATATATTATTTTAATAAAAGACAAAATTGGGGATATCTACAGCACAGCATTGTGTCTTTACTTTTGCTATTGATTTTAATTATTGAAGATGTCAATTTAATTTTTTTGTAGTCATCCAGGTTGGGATTTGTGTTAGTTTTATCCTGTGTACTTCCATCTTCTTACAACATATTACTGCAGTTCTTAAATCAGTACATAGAGGCTAGAGTTGAGTGTTTTATCCCACACACTGTGCATTTTGTTCCATTGTAAAGTTTTGCATGTATTTGGTGGTTCCAGAAGAAATATTCTTAATATTTCATGAGAGAATTTATGTAATATTTAGTCATAAGGAAGACTAAACAGAAAATCAGTCCCCTAGCCATTGCAAAAGAAGTTCATATTCAAATTCTGTCCCACAGCTAGAAATTAAGTTTTATGAACCAGTTAAAAGAAAAAAAGCACTGTGTACTTTGTACCACTAAGATATTGTTATATGATTATTTTTTCTTTTCCCAAGGTTAAGCAGAGGAAGCTGAAGTAATAAGACTTTTAAAATGTGTGTGATACTCTAATTTGAAATCTTTCCATTACATAACTCTTTGAATTGGTTTGATAGTGAAAAAGACTGTGAGTTAAAACAGAATCAGCGGATCCCAAAACTCTTACAATAACACTAAAGCTAAGGCTGAATGCCAGAGAAGAGACAATTTATTTCAGTTTTCTTTATGCAACCTTCACACAGGCCAATTCTGATGCTGCTGCCTTTATGATGAGAGACCAAGGACACTAGTTATCATTATGACTCAAAAATCTTCCCAGCTTACACTCTCCTAAAACTGACTAGGTGTAAAGGAAGTCAAAGCTCACCTGGTTGTGAGTGCTGTAGCAACACTCAGTGAGTAACAGTGGATCTCTAATCTTGCACCAGTACTTAGTGTGTTCAGTCTCTCTCTCTCTTCCTCTCCCTCTCCCTCCCCCCTCTCTCTGTCTGTGTGTGTGTGTGTGTTTGTGTGAGCATGTGTGTGTGTGTGTGTGTTTGGGTTTCTATGTATAATGCATATCCACGTGTAAGTGACCATTTTTTTGTATGAGTGCAGGTGAGCTTGCCATGGTACATAACTGTCAGAGGACAATCTCAGTTATCAGTCATCACTTTCTGCATTTTTTTGTGACAGGTTTGCTTTCCAGGGTGTACTATAGATTAGCTGACTTAGCTGAGTGCAAGCTTTCAGATATTCAGTCTCTAATTTCACAATAGAAGTAATGTGTTATTGATATGCAGTGCAGCACCCGGTTAAATGTGTTTTGGGGATCTGTAACATGCTCTCGGGATTTTGAGGCAAGGAATTTAATGCTTCAGTTCAAAAGTTTTGTGCAAAATATATTTTTCTTCATTGTATACACTGAAGACATCTCAGCTGATGAATCCACTATATTCATCAGCCTTCATATCTCTTTTAATTTCTTTTTCATTCTACTTACAACTATAGAAGTACATAGAACTTACTGTGGTCTATGCACTTTAATAACAATGGATGAATATTAATTGAATAATAAATTATAATAATTGTGTGAAGCAATTGATTAGAGTGCTAGAAGTTACATGAGTATAGGGTATTAGTCTTTGCTGAGCACTAGAAAAGGCACTTGAAATCTATGCAAGGAATATTGATGTGCACTTTGTCCTCAACCTTATAATCAAGGCTAGGTTTCTCAGATCAAAAAGGACATAAATAAAAAGCATTAAGACTGGTCACTGACATACGTACTGTTAAAAACTGGTAAGCTAGAACATGACTATACATGGGAGGAATTTAAAACTTTCCATTGATCTGTAGGTCTTACTTTCCTTGTGTTTGCTAGATGTGTGAAAGTTTCCTTCAAGTCTTTCTGCAAAACAATATGTTCTAATTTCTTGCACAGGATTATAATGCTTCATGTATTGTGAGACTCAAATCCTGTATGCTTCAAAGCAAATGCTGTGCTTGAATCCAATATCCTTATTATGGGAGGAACAAATTTTATTATGGAATTCTAATGCTATGTGAAGTACTGATATAGAACATCACAGAACAATGAATGCCAATCAGATCATTCCATTCATAATTGTTAACTGTTGGAATGGGGAGAGTCAAACAATCTCTGAATATTTGTGAGTGCTTGAGAAGAGAATTCTGAATTTCCTGAAGTGAATAGTTAAGAACATAGCTCTGTACCAATGCCACTCAACCTGTAGGTAACAAACCCTTTAAAGATTGTATATCAAGTATTTACATTACAATTCATAACAGTAATAAATTATAGCTATGAAGTAGCAAAGCAATTATTCTGTGGTTGTTCGTAAAAATAATTTTAATCTACCCCAACTTTAACTCCAAGACCAGGTGAGCTACCAGCTCCCACCAGGCTTCCCTTTAGCTTAATCTACCTTTGTTCCAGGAGGTGACTGCATATTACCAGCCCTGTTCATGAGACCCTTGAATCCAGGGATAAACACACACACACACACACACACACACACACACACACACACACACACACACACACACACACACACACACACACCTCTGTCTTTCCACTTTCCCTAGCTCAGTTGGTAGAGCATGGGATTCTTAATCTCAGGGTCCTCTTTATCTTAATCTCATGGGTTCTTAATCTCAGCAGTTCATGCCTCATGTAGGGGGCCATTTGTTTTGGTGGATAGTTTTATGCTACTGTCATTATCTCCAGGACCAGCGGTGCTCTGGGGTCCCTAGCCAGCTTCCCTTTTGTTCTACCCTACTTTGGTTCTGGGAGGTGACTGTGCTACCAGTCCTCTCTCAGCTTCACTAAATCTTCAGATAAAAGACACACACACACACACACACACACACACACACATGCACACGCACACGCACACGCACACACACACATGTTTGCTAATTTACATGTACTGTTTATTTACTTCATTATTTATTGTTCAAAACTTACTTTGCAATTTATTCAGTAGTAAATACTACTTGAGAGCATCCTGCTTATATGGGATTCCCTGTTTTATGTTTCCCTCCTTCAAAAATAGGTGCCTGAATAAAACATTCAATACCTAATTAATGTTTATATTACAAATATTTAGTATTCACATCCAAAGATAAAAATAACCATATCATTCTATTGTTTCATCAATCTTAAATTACCCCTATCCTTTTTGTCCTCTTGGGATTTTGCAGATTCCAGTAAGTTTGTGTCTTGTTTAATGGCCAGTTTAATATTTATTTAATATTCATCTCAGGTGAGACATTATCTTCTTTTTTAAAATAGAAGAGATTGCCTTGGTAACAATCACTTCAACTTTATCTACAAGTGTAGCTCTTCCTCCTTACGAGATGAAAAATTGACAAATGATAGGTGCAAGTTGCACATATTTAGGTAGATTTAATCTGTGTAGAAATCAGCATTTAAAGCAAAATTATCTACCAACTCTATTTAACTTCAAAACATTTTCCTACATTATTTTTTACAGAAGATTATTTTACACAAATAATACAGTGGTAAGTATGGAAATACTAAGAAATGAGTTTTCCTTAAAGTATATACAGAAACGATGTGAAGAAAAAATTACATAACTGAAGTCTTTCACAATCTTTCTGAACCGAGCACATCATGGGACAAGAAAGCAATGTCTAAAGTTCTAGATCATGACTCACCTACACTTCAAGATCAAAATTTCTTCGTATTTAAAGTAAACTGAATTAATTTTGTCTTCAATGTAGTATTCATAGACTTAGGACCAATTATTCAAAGATAAATCTTGATGTATATTGAACCATCCTTGCATATTAGTCAAAGGTTTATTATTTTATGTTGTATGCTTTTAATGTGCTGCTAACTTCTGTTTGGTAGAATATCCTGGAGGACTAAAACACAAGATTTTAATTTTCATTTCCCTGTAGTATTGACTTTTTAATGTTAAGGGAATACTAATTTCATGTCCTTAGGAATGGCACTGTGGTCCTTATCCCTTATGGTGTTATTGCTTCCTGGATTTTGTGGGGATAAACTTCTACTACCATAAACTTCTTGAGGACAAACAACTTCTTGACTAAGGGCAACAAAACCAAGCAAAAGTAACTCTGACTTTTTGTTTTAATTGATTGTCTTAATATGTTGCCATAGAGCAATAGGACAAGTCAGAAGCCATGTGAATCCCAATTATTCGCTACTTAAATTTGTATGTATGGTTTAGACTTTTAAAAAAAATGCTTTATTCTAGGAATTTATCTATTTGGATAGTTTCTAACATTTTGTTGTATAATCACTTCTGTTCTTTTCTTACTCCTTCATTTCAGTGTTACAATGTTTCATCTTTTTTCTGTAATCTGATTAGTTGGGTTCTTGGTGTTCTAATAGTTTAGCAACGTTTCCTCAAATCATTTTTTCTTGTCCTTAGAAAGCAACTTACAGTTTCACTGATTTCTTAGTTTTTTTCTATCCCTTATAATATTTTGTGCATTGGTGTCTATATTCTTCCTCTGCTAACTTCGTGCCTATATATTTTTTTTTATTTTACTGGTATGCTAATATATAAAAGTTCATTGAAAACTAGATTAATGATGAGAAGTATTGATTTGTTTACAAAGGCATCAACAAGTTTTTCGTTCTATTTCCACTTAGTATGAATGAATCAGAATCTTGAGTAGAAAAGTAATCAGTAGTAAAAATGAAGAGAAAAATATGGAAAAATGAAGGCTATTTTATATTGATCAAAATATTTATTCATTTTTATATAAGTATTATAAACACAAATGTTATCCAAGTTTCTGAGTCCCAAAATATGTAAATAAAATTACCCCTAGAAATGTATATCATAAACTTATTATCTGAAAAAGTATTAATCTACTACACATATTAATATTCTACCAATTGAGTTTATGAACAAGTCACTTAGAACTACTGTGAAAAACCATAATTATTTTCCAATTGTCTACAAGTGCTTTCCTCAATAAAGGACATTTTTACAACAATTTTATAATTGAACACATCACTGCTATTCACAGAGACTGAAGCTACATTTCAGGGGCAGCATAGGTCTACATCAAATGAGCCCATAGAGCAAATAAAAGAAATAGACATATGACCCATCCTTAACCAATAAACTACCTCCTATTGATGTCCACCTGCAAATGAAAAATTTAATTTGAACCAAGTGTATCTCACTGGAACAAACAAGCTACTCTTCATGGTAGGCCACATACCCAGCAGTAGATGGCCAACAAAAAACAAACTAAATAGTATAATTGACAGTTTTCTGTCTCATAATATCATATCAGACATTTTTAATGTTTTCTCTACAGGATTTAAACATATATTATGGCTTTGAGTTTTGTGATTTTCATGAGATTCCTGCATTGTAAGGTAATGTGTCTTCATGTCTATATCTGTTTCTTGTGCCTTGTATTGGGCTCCTTTCTTTTTCTGTTTGTTTTGTTATTCCAATTTATTTATTTTTATTTTAACTTAATTTACTATTGTCCCATCAATGCCTTTTATTTCTTACCGAAGACCTATTTAAAGAATATTAATAGAAAGTTATAAACTTACTTAACTATATGCTTCTAACAAGTTAATCAAACACTATAATTGCCATATGAGAGAAACTTATGATAAATGATACTGAGTAATAATTTCACTTAAAAAGTTTAAATTGTTTAATATTAAATGCACTAAATTTTTTATAGAATTAGTTCAGTTTTTTAAGTGCAAGTGTGTGTGCGTGTGCATGGGCGTGGGCATGGGCGCACATGTTTGTGTGTGTGTGTGTGTGTGTGTGTGTGTGTGTGTGTGTGTGTGTGCGTGTTTATATACATAAATGTTTAGGTGGTTACAGAAGCCAGAAGATGGCATCTGATCCCTCTGGCAATCACTTTACAAGTGGCTGTTTATCCTCTAATATGAGTGCCAGGAAATTAGTTCACATTCAATGCAAAAACAGCTTGTCCTTCCATAACTTCTGAGTTATAGTTCCAGTCAAGATGTCACAATGAACTGATGAGTAGAAACTAAGGACAGGTGGTAACATTTCTGTACCAAGCATACATGTAAAAATGAGGCAGATGTAAAATTATATGATTTTGTAAACTTGAAATTCTTCCATAATAGTCATGATTGTGACCCTTTTGTTTCTTTCTGTTGTCTGAAACAATTTTACCAGAGTTTCATGAGCTATTTCCCAGCATCCTTTGCTGTCTACTAATAATTAAGTCATTAACTAGAGTTTGTATTAATCAAACACGTAAAGTTGAAATGAATCAAAATTCTTCATCACATACAAATTCTGGGCTGAAGTCAATAGTAAGTTATTCACTTCGGTCATTTGGAGAAATCGGTCGTATATCAAAGTTGACCCCAAACCACTCCTCACATTCTTCCTGGTGACCTCAGATTAATACTCCTTAAGAAAAGCCTACAAAATATAATTGATGTTTTGTCAGGGAGGTAAGATCAATGGGATTATGTGTGGCTTTAGTTGTCTTTTAGTGAAAAAAAATCAATGAAAATGTACCTTGTATAGGTGCCATGTCTTGTTTTTCTAATATGTTGCCTCATGTAATTGTACTTTGGTCAATTGAATTCACTATATCTGCTTAGTGTTCAGGAGTTCTTCATCATGTGGAAGTTAGACAACCAATCATCAAATTTGGACAAAATTATTAGTATTTGTGAGTAGATTTGACTTCTTCTTGAGGGATCTCTTTAGCAATACATTACAAAACAGCAAATATATATTAATGTGAGTATCATACAGACAGTAAAAGGTGCTCAGATTCAATGTTTGATAAATGTTACACAAAATGTGAATACATTCATGAAATATTACATATGTTCAATTATATTATGTTATGGTTAAAGAAATATAATAAGTATGTGCAGGTGGGTTCAATGGGTTAAAATGCTTGGCTAAAGACTGATGACTGAGTTTGAACCTTAGAACCATTTTGGTAGAAGGAGAGAATCACATTAAAAGGATATTCTATGTCAGACACAGGAATGCAATGTCATTCATTTTCCCCAGCCATCCCTACACCTACGCATAAAATCAAATGTAATTAAAAAATTTTTTTAAAGAAACACGGTAGTAAGCACGTATGAAGCTACTGACTGAATAGGCTCAAATGAGAAAATGTTGCCTATTGAATCAGAAAAATATCAGAAATGAGATATAACAGAAAGAGAGAATGACCCATAAAAATATTATGCCAATTAAAAACATCATTTTTGCTGGTGCACGGAGGCTCCCGGAAGAGGCGGCGCAGATCTTCCCGGTTGCTGCCACTGCAGAGAGCCCGTGGGCAGCACCCTGTGAGCGAACTTGAGCCTCGGGACCACAGGTAAGACCAACTTTCCTGCTGCAAGAAAGCGGCCTGGTGATCTCGGGTCACACGGAGGCAGAATTCCTCTAGGACCGGGCACGTCCTGTGTTTACCGGAAGTCCCACACGCTCGGATCCCGGCCTGCAGGAGCTCTCTGCTCCCAGAACCCGTGGGAGAGAGACCTCACCGCCTGGTCAGGTGGGCACTCCTGAGGCTGCAGAGCGGAAGAGACCACCAACACTGCCCACCCCTGCCCACATCCCTGGCCCAAGAGGAAACTGTATAAGGCCTCTGGGTTCCTGTGGGGGAGGTCCCAGGAGCGGCAAGACCCCTGCTTGAGAGACCACCGGAACCTGAAGGAAACAGACTGGATAAACAGTTCTCTGCACCCCAATCCGTGGGAGGAGAGCTAAACCTTCAGAGAGAGGCAGAGACACGCCCTGCGAAACCAGAAGAGACTGCTCTCTGCACACATTGCTGATTCAGAGGAAAATACGAGGCCATCTGGAACCCTGGTGCACGGAGGGCTCCCGAAGAGGCGGGCGAGATCTTCCTGGGTTGCTGCCACACTTGAGAGAGCCCGTGGGCAGCACCCATAGCGAACTTGGAGCCTCGGGACCTGAGTAAGACCAACTTTTCTGCCTGCAGTGACCTGCCTGGTGAACTCAAGACCTGGGACCACAGGAACAGCCCCCTGAAGACCTGTAGAGGTAAAACTACACACACGAAAGCAGAACACTCTGTCCCCATAACTGGCTGAAAGAAAACAGGAAAACAGGTCTACAGCACTCCTGACACACAGGCTTATAGGACAGTCTAGCCACTGTCAGAAATAGCAGAACAAAGTAACACTAGAGATAATCTGATGGCGAGAGGCAAGCGCCGGAACACAAGCAACAGAAACCAAGACT